>NC_140004.1:43130225-43135225 GCF_964263955.1 Coregonus lavaretus
AATATACATGTAAAAGTACTTAGTTAAACCATTCCTTGACTCACACTTACAGGTCGCATTACATGTGACAGTAAAAGAGAGAATCTCTGTTTGATTTGAGCTGTAGGTGTGGGATACATTATTCTCAGATTAAAACAAACAGGTGAAAGAGAGAGAAGGAAAAAGGAGAGAAGTATGAATAGAGACAAACAAGTGAGTGAGAGACAAAACACTCTGTAAGGACAGAGAGAGTGAGGTAGACCTGAGCCCTGACAGTAAATCTCAGTAAGACAAAAATAATGGTGTTCCAAAAAACGTCCAGTTGCCAGGACCACAAACACAAATTCCATCTAGACACCGTTGCCCTAGAGCACGCGAAGCTAGCTGGTCCTGGGGCTCTGTTCACAAACACAAACAGACCCCACAGAGCCCCAGGACAACAACACATTTAGACCCAACCAAATCATGAGAAAACAAAAAGAGAATTACTTGACACATTTGAAAGAATTAACAAAAAAAACTAAGCAAACTAGAATGTTATTTGGCCCTAAACAGAGAGTACACAGTGGAAGAATACCTGACCACTGTGACTGACCCAAACTTAAGGAAAGCTTTGACTATGTACAGACTCAGTGAGCATAGCCTTGCTATTGAGAAAGGCCACCGTAGGCAGACCTGGCTCTCAAGAGAAGACAGGCTATGTGCACACTGCCCACAAAATGAGATGGAAACTGAGCTGCACTTCCTAACCTCCTGCCAAATGTATGACCATATTAGAGACACATATTTCCCTCAGATTACAGAGATCCACAAAGAATTTGAAAACAAACCCAATTTTGATAAACTCCCATATCTATTGGGTGAAAAACCACAGTGTGCCATCACAGCAGCAAGATTTGTGACCTGTAGCCACAAGAAAAGGGCAACCAGTGAAGAACAAACACCATTGTAAATACAACCCATATTTATGTTTATTTATTTTCCCATTTGTACTTTAACAATTTGCACATCGTTACAACACTGTATATAGACATAATATGGCATTTGAAATGTCTTTATTTTTACGGTTCATTTTTATTGTTTATTTCACTTTTGTTTACTATCTACTTCACCTGCTTTGGCAATGTTAACATACGTTTCCATGCCAATAAAGCCCTTAAATTGAAATTGAATTGAGAGCGAGAGCGAGAGGTAGAGAGAGAGAGTGAGAGACAGAGGTAGAGAGAGTGAGATAAATGAGGAAGAGAGGTAGAGGTAGAGAGAGTGAGGGAAGAGAGGTAGAGGTAGAGAGAGAGAGAGAGAGAGTGAGAGAAATGAGGAAGAGAGAGAGTGAGAGAAATGAGGAAGAGAGGTAGAGGTAGAGAGAGAGAGAGTGAGAGAAATGAGGAAGAGAGGTAGACAGGCAGAGCCACAGAGTTCAAAGTTCATCAGGAAAAATAGTTTTGAGAAACAAAACCATTGGTGTGTATAATTCCTGAACTCATTGCCCCTGCTGACTTCACTTCAGGTATTCAAAAGCACTGGCTACATGAAAGAAATACGCTACTGGTCTCCCGGTCGCGGCCGGCTACGACAGAGCCTGGATTCGAACCAGGATCTCTAGTGGCACAGCTAGCACTGCGATGCAGTGCCTTAGACCACTGTAGACTACTTTATCACTGACCTCAACCCAGAGTATCTTAGAGCGTTCACAGTCAGTCCACTGACACCCCTATCAGATCACAGCAAAATCACACTCTACTTGAACAAAGCTATGCTCAATCATGAGGCATCAAAGCCAAAGGAACTGAATAATATTAAGACATGCTATAAATGGAAGGGATGTAGTGTGGAAGCGTATACAATAACTATTATTAACTATTAGGAAACAACCAATTGAATCCCTTCTAGACAACTTCCTGGACAAAATGTTTCACTATTATAGCGAATGTGTACACTTGGCAGTAGAAAACCTAAACAGTATATTTGAACTGTCAGCTTCCCTATCAAATCTAAACATTTCAAGCAGATAAACTAAGAAAATTAATAACAATGACAAATGGTTTGATAACGAATGCAACAACCTAAGAAAGAAATTGAGAAACCTATCCAACCAAAAACAGAGACCCAGAAAACCTGAGTCTACGCCTTCACTATAGTGAAACACTAAAACAATACAGAAATACACTTTGGAAAAAGAAGGAACAGCACGTCAGAAATCAGCTCAATGTAATTGAAGAATCCATAGAATCAAACCACTTCTGGGAAAATTGGAAAACTCTAAACAAACAACAACACGAAGAGTTATCTATCCAAAACAGAGATGTATGGATAAACCACTTCAATCTTGTTGGCCCTATAACATAGAACAAACAGCAAAAACATACAGAACCCACTGGATTCAGCAAATGAAACAGCAAATGATCAAATGCAAATCTTAGAATCATCTATTAAAGACTACCAGAACCCACTGGATTCTCCAATTACATTGAATGAACTACAGGACAAAATACAAACCCTCCAACCCAAAAAGGCCTGTGGTGTTGATGGTATCCTCAATGAAATGATAAAATATACAGACCACAAATTTCAATTAGCTATACTTAAACTCTTTAACATCATCCTCAGCTCTGGCATATTCCCTAATATTTGGAAACAAGGACTGATCAACCCAAACCACAAAACTGGAATCAAATTTTACCCCAATAACTACTGTGGGATATGCGTCAACAGCAACCTTGGGAAAATCCTCTGCATTATCATCAACAGCAGACTCTTACATTTCCTCAGCGAAAACAATGTATTGAGCAAACGTCAAATTGGGTTTTTGTCAAATTGCCGTACGACAGACCACGTATTCACCCTGCACACCCTAATTGACAAACAAACAAACCAAAACAAAGGCAAAGTCTTCTCATGCTTTGCTGATTTCAAAGAAGCTTTTGACTCAATTTGGCATGAAGGCTTGCAATACAAACAGATGGAAAGTGGTGTTGGGGGGAAGAAATACGACATTATAAAATCCATGTACACAAACAACAAGTGTGCGGTTAAAATTGGCAAAAAATTCACACATTTCTTTCCACAGGGCCGTGGGTTGAGACAGGCATGCAGCTTAAGCCCCACCCTCTTCAACATATATATCAACGAATTGGCGAGGGCACTAGAACAGTCTGCAGCACCTGGCCTCACCCTACTAGAATCTGAAGTTAAAATGTCTACTGTTTGCTGATGATCTGGTGCTTCTGTCCCCAACCAAGGAGCAGCAGCACCTTGATCTTCTGCACAGATCCTGTCAGACCTGGGCCCTGACAGTAAATCTCAGTAAGACAAAAATAATGGTGTTCCAAAAAATGTCCAGTTGCCAGGACCAATTAGGATCTGTCTAAAAATCCTTGAATCAGTTATAGAACCTATTGCCCTTTATGGTTGTGAGGTCTGGGGTCCGCTCACCAACCAAGAATTCACAAAATGGGACAAACACCAAATTGAGACTACGGCCGATACCCGCTGATGATCAAAATCCAGAAAAGAGCTGTTAAATTCTACAACCACTTAAAAGTTAGCGATTCCCAAACCTTCCATAACAAAGCCATCACCTACAGAGAGATGAACCTGGAGAAGAGTCCCCTAAGCAAGCTGGTCCTGGGGCTCTGTTCACAAACACAAACAGACCACACAGAGCCCAAGGACAGCAACACAATTAGACCCAACCAAATCATGAGAAAACTAAAAGATAATTACTTGACACATTGGAAAGAATTTACAAAAAAAACTGAGCAAACTAGAATGCTATTTGGCCCTAAACAGAGAGTACACAGTGGCAGAATACCTGACCACTGTGACTGACCCAAAATTAAGGAAATCTTTTACTATGTACAGACTCAGTGAGCATAGCCTTGCCGTAGGCAGACCTGGCTCTCAAGAGAAGACAGGTTATGTGCACACTGCCCACAAAATGAGGTGGAAACTGAGCTGCACTTCCTAACCTCCTGCCAAATGTATGACCATATTAGAGACACATTTCCCTCAGATTACACAGACCCACATTCGAAAAACAAATCCAATTTTGATAAACTCCCATATCTATTCGGTGAAATACCACAGTGCGCCATCACAGCAGCAATATTTGTGACCTGTTGCCACAAGAAAAGGGCAACCAGTGAAGAACAAACACCATTGTAAATACAACCCATATTTATGTTTATTTATTTTCCCTTTTGTACTTTAACTATTTGCACATTATTACAACACTGTATATAGACATAATATGACATTTGAAATGTCTTTATTCTTTTGGAACTTCTGAGTGTAATGTTTACTGTTCATTTTTTATTGTTAATTTCACTTGTGTTTATTATCTATTTCACTTGCATTGGCAATGTTAACATATGTTTCCCATGCCAATAAAGCCCCTTAAATTGAATTGAGAGAGAGATATTTGAATTGGGAGAGATAGGAGAGAAACAGACAGAGAGTAATGGAGGAGAGCGAGGACTCACCTAATGTGGGAGCACTGAGGGCCATGACCCCGTAGTAGGAGAAGGGTCCCGTCTCAAACTTCATGTTCTCGTTCCCGGCCTCCACCTCCACCCGACCCTGAGAAACACAGACAATGGATTAGGGACAAACAACAACAACAACCCCAGTGAGGGGGGTAAGGAGACCTCTCTGAATGTTTTGTCACAGAGAGATCGCCGGACGGGACAGGGCCAGTGAGGGGGGGTAAGGAGTGTGTGTGTCTGTGTGTGTTGGGAGTGTGAGTGTGTGTGTGTTGGGAGTGTGTGTGTGTGTGTGTGTGTGTGTGTGTGTGTGTGTTGGGAGTGTGTGTGTGTGTTGGGAGTGTGTGTTGGGAGTGTGTGTGTGTTGGGAGTGTGAGTGTGTGTGTGTGTGTGTGTTGGGAGTGTGAGTGTGTGTGTGTTGGGAGTGTGAGTGTGTGTGTGTGTGTGTGTTGGGAGTGTGAGTGTGTGTGTGTGTGTGTGTTGGGAGTGTGAGTGTGTGTGTGTGTGTGTGTGTGTGTGTTGGGAGTGTGTGTGTGTGTG
>NC_140004.1:43145225-43177725 GCF_964263955.1 Coregonus lavaretus
AGAGAGGGGGGTAGAGACAGACAGAGAGGGGGGGTAGAGACAGACAGAGAGGGGGGGTAGAGAGACAGACAGAGAGGGGGTAGAGACAGACAGAGAGGGGGGGGTAGAGACAGACAGAGAGGGGGGGTAGAGAGACAGACAGAGAGGGGGGGTAGAGAGACAGACAGAGAGGGGGGGGTAGAGACAGACAGAGAGGGGGGGTAGAGACAGACAGAGAGGGGGGGGTAGAGACAGACAGAGAGGGGGGGGGTAGAGACAGACAGAGAGGGGGGGGTAGAGACAGACAGAGAGGGGGGGGTAGAGACAGACAGAGAGGGGGGGGTAGAGACAGACAGAGAGGGGGGGGGTAGAGACAGACAGAGAGGGAGGGTAGAGACAGACAGAGAGGGGGGGTAGAGACAGACAGAGAGGGGGGTGGAGACAGACAGAGAGGGGGGGTAGAGACAGACAGAGAGGGGGTAGAGACAGACAGAGAGGGGGGGTAGAGACAGACAGAGAGGGGGTAGAGACAGACAGAGAGGGGGTAGAGACAGACAGAGAGGGGGTAGAGACAGACAGAGAGGGGGTAGAGACAGACAGAGAGGGGGGGGTAGAGACAGACAGAGAGGGGGGGTAGAGACAGACAGAGAGAGAGGGGGGTAGAGACAGAGAGAGAGAGAGGAGGGTAGAGACAAGAGAGAGAGAGGGGGGTAGAGACAGACAGAGAGGGGGGGTAGAGAGACAGACAGAGAGGGGGGTAGAGAGACAGACAGAGAGGGGGGGTAGAGACAGACAGAGAGGGGGGTAGAGACAGACAGAGAGGGGGGGGTAGAGACAGACAGAGAGGGGGGGGGTAGAGACAGACAGAGAGGGGGGGTAGAGAGACAGAGAGGGGGGGTAGAGAGACAGACAGAGAGGGGGGTAGAGACAGACAGAGAGGGGGGGTAGAGACAGACAGAGAGGGGGATAGAGACAGACAGAGAAGGGGGTAGAGACAGACAGAGAGGGGGGGTAGAGACAGAGAGAGAGGGGGGGTAGAGACAGACAGAGGGGGGTAGAGACAGACAGAGAAGGGGGGTAGAGACAGACAAAGGGGGGGGGGGTAGAGACAGACAGAGAGGGGGGTAGAGACAGACAGAGAGGGGGGGTAGAGAGACAGAGAGGGGGGGTAGAGACAGACAGAGAGGGGGGGTAGAGACAGACAGAGAAGGGGGGTAGAGACAGACAGAGAGGGGGGGTAGAGACAGACAGAGAAGGGGGGTAGAGACAGACAGAGGGGGGGGGGGGGGGGGTAGAGACAGACAGAGAGGGGGGTGGAGACAGACAGAGAGAGAGGGGGGTAGAGACAGACAGAGAGGGGGTAGAGACAGACAGAGAGGGGGGGTAGAGACAGACAGAGAGGGGGTAGAGACAGACAGAGAGGGGGTAGAGACAGACAGAGAGGGGGGGTAGAGACAGACAGAGAGGGGGGTAGAGACAGACAGAGAGGGGGGGTAGAGACAGACAGAGAGGGGGTAGAGACAGACAGAGAGGGGGGTAGAGACAGACAGAGAGGGGGGGTAGAGACAGACAGAGAGGGGGGGTAGAGAGACAGAGAGGGGGGTAGAGAGACAGACAGAGAGGGGGGTAGAGAGACAGACAGAGAGGGGGGGTAGAGACAGACAGAGAGGGGGGGGGTAGAGACAGACAGAGAGGGGGGGTAGAGACAGACAGAGAGGGGGGTAGAGACAGACAGAGAGGGGGGGTAGAGACAGACAGGGGGGGGGGGGTAGAGACAGACAGAGAGGGGGGGTAGAGACAGACAGAGAGGGGGGGTAGAGACAGACAGAGAGGGGGGGTAGAGACAGACAGAGAGGGGGGTAGAGACAGAGAGGGGGGGGGTAGAGACAGACAGAGGGGGGGTAGAGACAGACAGAGAGGGGGTAGAGACAGACAGAGAGGGGGTAGAGACAGACAGAGAGGGGGGGGTAGAGACAGACAGAGAGGGGGGGTAGAGACAGACAGAGAGGGGGGGTAGAGACAGACAGAGAGGGGGTAGAGACAGACAGAGAGGGGGGTAGAGACAGAGAGAGAGGGGGGGTAGAGACAGACAGAGAGGGGGGGTAGAGACAGACAGAGAGGGGGTAGAGACAGACAGAGAGGGGGGGGTAGAGACAGACAGAGAGGGGGGGTAGAGACAGACAGAGAGGGGGTAGAGACAGACAGAGAGGGGGGTAGAGACAGAGAGAGAGGGGGGGTAGAGACAGACAGAGAGGGGGTAGAGACAGACAGAGAGGGGGGGGTAGAGACAGACAGAGAGGGGGTAGAGACAGACAGAGAGGGGGTAGAGACAGACAGAGAGGGGGGGGTAGAGACAGACAGAGAGGGGGTAGAGACAGACAGAGAGGGGGGGGTAGAGACAGACAGAGAGGGGGGGTAGAGACAGACAGAGAGGGGGGGTAGAGACAGACAGAGAGGGGGGGTAGAGACAGACAGAGAGGGGGTAGAGACAGACAGAGAGGGGGGGTAGAGACAGACAGAGAGAGAGGGGGGTAGAGACAGACAGAGAGAAGAGGTAGAGGCAGACACAGAGAGGCCTGCTGTAACCGCAATCTCTGTTGTTTTAGAGAGAGCAGAGGGAACAGCAACGTCTTTCTGGCTCTGGCTCTAAGCATGCTGCAACAGACCACATGACTAGTGGTGCTGGCAACACAAGTTAATCATTTATGTAATTACATTCAACCATTGTTACATTCATTTTTACTATGAATAAGCAATCACTGAGGGAATTGAGCAAAACCACAACATTGGCATTCTTAGCGAGTCGCGACACGCTTTTACCAACTGAGCTAGACATACAGTGCATTGGGAAAGTATTCAGACCCCTTGACTTTTTCCACATTTTGTTACGTTACAGCCTTAGGAATTTTGGCAAATGTTTTAAAAATAAACAACGGAAACATCACATTTACATAAGAATTCAGGCCCTTTACTCAGTACTTTGTTGAAGCACCTTTGGCAGCGATTACAGCCTCAAGTCTTCTTGGGTATGACGCCATCAGCTTGGCACACCTGTATTTGGGGAGTTTCTCCCATTCTTCTTTACAGATCCTCTCAAGCTCTGTCAGGTTGGATGGGGAGCGTCGCTGCACAGCTATTTTCAGGTCTCTCCAGAGATGTTTGATCGGGTTCAAGTCCGGGCTCTGGCTGGGCCACTCAAGGATATTCAGAGACTTGTCCCAAAGCCACTCCTGCGCTGTCTTGGCTGTGTGCTTAGGGTCATTGTCCTGTTGGAAGGTGAACCTTCGCCCCAGTCGGAGGGCCTGAACGCTCTGGAATAGGTTTTCATCAAGGATCTCAGTACTTTGCTCCGTTCATCTTTCCCTCAATCCTGACTAGTCTCCCAGTCCCTGCCGCTGAAAAACATCCCCACAGCATGATGCTGCCACCACCATGCTTCACCGTAGGGATGGTGCCAGGTTTCCTTAAGACATGACGCTTGGCATTCAGGCCAAAGAGTTCAATCTTGGTTTCATCAGACCAGAGAATCTTGTTTCTCATGGTCTGAGAGAATTTAGGTGCCTTTTGGCAAACTCCAAGCGGGCTGTCATGTGCCTTTTACTGAGAAGTGGCTTCCGTCTGGCCACTCTACCATAAAGGCCTGATTGGTGGAGCGCTGCAGAGATGGTTGTCCTTCTGGAAGGTTCTCCCATCTCCACAGAGGAACTCTGGAGCTCTGCCTGACCAAGGCCCTTCTCCCCAGATTGCTCAGCTTGGCCAGGCGGCCAGCTATAGGAAAAGTCTTGGTGGTTCCAAACTTCTTCCATTTAAGAATGATGGAAGCCACTGTGTTCTTGTGGACCTTCAACGCTGCAGACATTTTTTGGCACCTTTCCCCAGATCTGTGCCTCGACACAATGCTGTCTCGGAGGTCTACGGACAATTCCTTCGACCTCATGGCTTGTTTTTTGTTCTGACATGCACTGTTAACTGTGGGACCTTACATAGACAGGTGTGTGCCTTTCCAAATCATGTCCAATCAATTGAATTTGCCACAGGTGGACTCCAATCAAGTTCTAGAAAGGATGATCAATGGAAACAGGATGCACCTGAGCTCAATTTCGAGTCTCAAAGCAAAGGGTCTGAATACTTATGTAAATAAGGTATTTCTGTTTTTTATTTTTAAAACATTTGCAAACATTTCTAATAACCTGTTTCCGCTTTGTCATTATGGGGTATTGTGTGTAGATTGATTTTAAAATAAGGCTGTAGAGTAACAAAATGGGGAAAAGGTCAAGGGGACTGAATACTTTCCGAATGCACTGTATTGTACCATATCGTGGTTAGGTAGTGTGTGACAGTGTGTGGGGTCGCATTGTGTGGTTTGGAGGTCTAACCTGTTGCCAGGAAGCGGTGAGCAGCCAATAGCAGCTGAGGGGAGATCTTGACTTTGGATTCGCTCTCACTCTGTTTGAAGGCAGAGAAATCTCGTTTGTTCTTATTGGGTGCCACCTTCTTCCTGTTTCTGCTGTTGTCAGCTTGGTGAGAGAGAACACAAAGGACAGAACACAAAGGACAGGTCAGCGATTAGGGCAGAATCTCAATTGCATTTCCTTGGTTCCTCGAATCCTCTCTCCTCTCCTCCTTCTCAAAACCCATTGGAGGAGAAGGTCAGAGGGGAGGGACCTCTGATAAGCATCTGACTGAGGATCCCAATCTCAGAAAACAGTTTATCCCGAGTGGATTAATATTGTTACATTTGTGTCACACAGCGGATTTTGAAAAATGTGATTTTATTTGATATTTTATAAACAATACAAAACATACACATACAAAAACGACATCATTCAAATGTCACTACATCCCACCTGCCCAGACCCACTAGCCCCCACCCCTTATCTCCAGCGCCCTAATCCCTTGCTGCCACATGGCCTCAAACTGCACCATTTTGTTTTTCTCCATTGTCCACGCTCTTTAAAATGTTTGATAATAAAGCATTTGACCTTTCCATTGCGTGGGGAGGATTGGCTGAATTTCAGTTTGAGTATACGTTTTTTTAAAGATAATTGATGAGAAGAGTATTGTCCAACCCATCGGGTGTCTCACTGAAAAGTAAATTTACATTGCAATACCTCTGACATCCATCTTTCCAACTCCGCCCATAACTTTTTAATTTTGAAACATTCCCAGAAGGCTTGAATTATTGAGTCATTAGTAGTTTTGCACTTCAGACATGACTCTGCCGTTGTGCTGTAGAATTTGTGAATTGCGTACATTTTCGTTCACTGTAATCTCGTTCGTTATGTTCCAACATTCCCTCCATCTTGTGCCAATGTCAGTTATTTTTAAATCTTGATTCCAATAGTTTATATTTTTTTCTAAGAGATTGTCAGTTGGACAGGCTCTCTGCAAGGTTTTGTATATCTTATCAATCATATGAGTATCCTTTTCTTACTCATAGGATTCCGTCAAGACTGCTCTGATGTCCAAACGATTTCAAATCAAAGTTGTGATTTAAACTTTTAAGTTGGATGTATTTGAAAATATCTACATTGGTCAACCCAAAATTGCTTTTTAAAGCTGTCATGGAAATAAATGTATTTCCTGTTACCAAGTCATTTACGGTTTCTATGCCTTTAGTTTTCAATGTGGGCCAATTTATCGATTAATTCTGAAAAGCTATACAAAGATTGTTCCATAATGTTGTGTTTTTAGGGAGTGATATTGGTTCTTGTAGAATACGTTTCATTTTCTTCCATATCGTTATAGTGTTCTTAACTATGGAAGTTGTTAATGTTCTTAGTTTTATCCTTAGAAAATAGACACATGCACGATGAGCATGCACGTCCTCAGCTTTGCATTCTAAGGGTATCTAATAGATATCTATACAGGCTAATAAATGAGTTATAGGCTCATTCTATGAACATATATGTTGTAATAAACATGTTATAACCCAGTAGACTCACTGTAAAGGTCAGACTCATCCAGGATCTCTGATTTGATGATCTCCTCGATGACGTCTTCCAAGGTAACCAATCCCAGCACCTCGTAGAACGGATCCCCCTCGCCTTCATTATTCACCTTCTGAACGATGGCCAGGTGGGACTTACCTGGTGAGAGAGAGAGAGAGAAAGAGACTGGTTCATTTATGGGTTCAAATATTAACACATTACTTTTGCACTTGAACAAGTATTTTATACCTCCAAGTTTCATTAATATTCTGAGTTTAATAACTCATATCTAATCATCTAATATTGCCAATTTAAGTTGAAGTTCTTGCTCAAGGGCCTGCGTGACTGCATTAAAAACAACCGCCAAACTGTCTGTAGCTGAACTTTAGCCACAGTCAATCTGTTATTGTACAACAAACACAGACACACCCTAACGCAGACAACAACGAACAAACACACACGAACGCACACACACGGTCGGGCAACAATACTCTTCACCTTGACACATTTTCCAACGTCCAAATATTGTTGCCAGTGCTCCATCAAAGGGACTATAAAAAATGCATAGTTGGCTAAAACTGGAAACATACTGTACAGTACTATTAATGAGATTGCAGGGATGGAGCACCGTACTCACGGATTGAGTGTGAAAGCTGCAGGCTGCTGTGGACACACAAACACAGTAATGACAGACACACAGGGCTTGAGGCAGCGGAAAAGTGAATGCTGAGATTGTAGATTTACATTTCAGTCTTATCCAGAGCAATTCCAACCTGATGGAGAACACCTTGTTCAAAAGAAATAGACCAACAGACAAGCAGAAAACCCTGAAAAATGACTCAATTAAATGAAATAAATGAGTCAAAAGGTCTTCTTCGAATCAGAGAGGTGAAAAAGGAGAACGCACAAGTGAAATCAGGAACATGTGCAATGAAAAAGAGAACATAGAATGGGAAGTTAAGGAGGACAGTGACCGTGAAGGCACAGACACTACTGTAATTCTGTCACTTATTCTGCTAAAAGGGGAAATGAACCCCTACAGAGCTGTGTCATAAGACTTAGCCTACATAACTGTCATACCAGTGACACATCAGATAATAATCAATAATGACAACTGCTTATGGACAATGGTCTTAATCCTAGGATGCATATGCTGGGTCAAAATGACCGGCCTAATGTTTTTTTTTGCTGTATTGATCCCCCTCCCCCCCCCCAAAAAAAAGTAATCTAATATTCCAGGAATTCCTTAAATAATGTGTCTTTAATGATCCAACGTCCTAGTTTTGTTTTTTTATTTCTTATTTTTTAAGCAAAAATAGTTTTTGCATCACTACCCCAAGTCTTCATATATGGGTCAAATATGACCTGTATGTATTTCCTATGGAATTCACTGCATTGCACTCTCAAACTGACCTTTCTTTTTGCTACAACAATAAAATCAATGTATTTATAAAATATCTTGTCTTTAATGTTCATTAATTACTGTTTTCATTTCTCCTTTTTAACTCATTGAGTAAAAGGAGTTTCATAAGGAGGCCCATAAGAATGTACAACCAAAATAGTTTTACAGATGCCGGATGAGGAAGCCATTGGTGCCTCTGACTCAGAATCTGAGGTATCCAATTCAGATGACACAGACTATGTGCCTGTGGGTCAAGTTGGAGTTGTGGATGCACCTGGTAGTCCAGCTGTCCTAGAGGATTCTACAGATGGGGAGGACTCCTCCTCTGAGGAGAGTGAAAACCAGTCAAACAGACTGAGAAAAAACGGGGTCTTACTGGAGTGAACATCCCCATCTGTAGATGGGAGCTATTTTTGGATCTACTGCAGAATCCAATGTATAAGGCCACCATGTCGGTCGGGAAGATATGAGGATATTCGTCGCTACCGGAGGCTTGATGACAAGAGGACCAGAGTGTTCAGAGAGGCATAGGTCCACCTGGCAGCCTTCCGGTATGTGTGGGACCTTTTCCTAGCAAACTGTAGAGGAAGGTTCATCCCCAGCGGCTGCGTCACAGTGGATGAGCAGGTTTCCTCCAGACGTGACGCTTGGCATTCCGGCCAGAGATATTTATTTTAGACCCATATAAATAAAACACAGGTATTACATTATCGGGTCATTTTGACCCAGCATATGCATTCTTGGGGTGTCATGTTTACTATGCATCCTAGGGTTAAAACAGTCATGACACAAACTGTTATCTGGCTGAGCTAAAGGGCTAACAGTGGGCTAGCAGTTATTGGTTGAGCTACAGTAAACAACAGTTTGTGTCAACTGACATCAGCTGGCATGACTGTTTATGACATAGGCTAGTCTACAGTTATGTCATTATCATAACTGTGCAATAAACATATTCCCATATTACAACAACATATAATAAAAAATGTGGGGCACAATAGTCAAGTCAGCCGGCCAGTCAGTCAGTCAGTCAGCCAGCCAGCCAGTCAGTCGGCAGTCAGCCAGCCAGCCAGCCAGCCAGTCGGCGGTCAGTCAGTGAGTCGGTCAGCCAAAGTCACAAGTGTCTGGTGAGGAGTTGGGAGGATGTTGAGATGTCTCAGGAAATTGAGAGGGATTATGATACAAGTGACAAACCAGCAGGGTCTAAAATTACAGTGAGGGAAAAAAGTATTTGATCCCCTGCTGATTTTGTATGTTTGCCCACTGACAAAGACACGATCAGTCTATCATTTTAATGGTAGGTTTATTTGAACAGTGAGAGACAGAATAACAACAAAAACATCCAGAAAAACGCATGTCAAAAATGTTATAAATTGATTTGCATTTGCATTTTTTTGGATTTTTTTGTTGTTATTCTGTCTATCACTGTTCAAATAAACCTACCATTAAAATTATAGACTGATCATGTCTTTGTCAGTGGGGAAAATTTACAAAATCAGCAGGGGATCAAATACTTTTTTCCCTCACTGTAACACCTGCCACCTACGGGTAGATTCTGGCATTGGCGGGTAAGATGTCTATTTCACCAGCCACGTTGGCGGGTGGTCAAGGCTCCACAGTGTGAGCATTTCACTCACATTTGTGAATAAAAATAGTCAATTATGATCACATTTATAGTAAAACAAATGCTGCAGTAGCTGTATTCAAAGTATTTCTGCTGTTTTGTTTCATAGCTGATAAATTAAATCACACAAAGTCAAAGAACTATGAATCCTATATACCCTATCCCACCTCGAGCTGCAAGACTGCCAGGCTGGGAGCTGTGCACACGTGAAGAGCTGAGTTCAAGATTCATTTTTAGAAGCGCTGCGCACAGACATAAAAGTTGGTCTAATTTCCTTGAAACGAACTTCTACTGAAGTGAGACTTTGTCCTTGTGTTTCTATGGCTATTTACCTTGTTTTGTTACCAAGCTAGGTTGTTTTTCACTGCTTGAGTTTCAACTGCTAGGGAAGAGAAGACAATGCTGGTACTAGTCAGACTCTCAATCTCACTCACAAACACAAACGTGACGGAGTCACATTACCAAGGTAACCTCCCGCCCTTAAAGGGGCAGGTAAACATTTTTGCGTCTGATAATTTGGTTTAATGACTCAGGTCGCAAAAATTTAAATATGTTTAAATATACCACATTACTTCTTACTGGTAATACATTTATTGTTTAAGAAACATTACAAAGCATGCTCATCCATTTCTTGTGTTTTGTTGGTGTAATTATAGCAAAACTAAATATTTTAGGCTGGTAAAAAATCTGAGTGGTTGATAGATTTTTTAATCCATCTGCCACAGTGGCTGGTGGACCAAAAAGTTAATTCTAGGGCAGTATTTCCAACACAACATCTAATACAGTCTAATACACATCATCATCATTATCATCACCCCCTCGTCAGCCATCTTGAAACTTCTCTCAAATAGATAATGACTGTTTACCAGTGTCATCACTGACAAAGGACCAGGGAGTACGTGATTTAGCATGGAAACACACAACACAGAATACAAAAGACAGACACAGGCCTAAATTTGGCTATACCGCACCAACTTATTTAGTCTCTCACAAAAACATACACACACAACCACCCACACACTCTGTCTCTCTCACACACACGCACAAGTTCACATGCACAAACGTGCACACACACCACACACACACTTCTGTAGTCATCTGCCTGGGAGGCTTGGGTCAGCATGGATGTTAGGTTAGCCTACTCCTGTAGTGTTATGTTAATAGGAGACCTGTCTGCCTATTTCCAAACTAGGTAGGGGGTCAACCTGCTTTTCCAGGCCCAGCAGCCTACCCTCAGGTCCTGGTCACTTCATTACAGTTCTGGAAGAATATCTAGGGTACACCTCGCTACAATGCTATTCTGTTCCTTCTATTCTACTTGAAGCAGACTAAAATGAAAACTGAGGAAGTGCAAGAGACGACAAGTCATGTTGCTGCGGCTTCTTGACACTGGTAATCTAATGATATCAGTCAATCTAAAGTGTTGACACTCTCTCTCACACACACACACACACACACACACACACACACACACACAGACAGAGAGAGAGAGAGGATGTGACTGGATTGTGACTGCACTGTCAGCACTCTGGTGACAAGACAGGAAGTGTTAGAGAGACAGAGAGCAAGAGAAGTCAAATGTCTACTGTTTGCTGATGATCTGGTGGTTCTGTCCCCAACCAAGGAGGGCCTACAGCAGCACCTAGATCTTCTGCACAGATTCTGTCGGACCTGAGCCCTGACAGTAAATCTCAGTAAGACAAAAATAATGGTGTTCCAAAAAAAGGTCCAGTTGCCAGAATTCTGCAAAAATATCCTGTGTGAACGTAAAACACCAAATAATCCATGTAGACCAGAATTAGGATGACATCTGCTAATTATCAAAATCTAGAAAAGAGCTGTTCAATTCTACAACCACCTAAAAGGATGCAATTCCCAAACCTTCCATAACAAAGTCCTCACCTACAGAGAGATGAACCTGGGGCTCTGTTCACAAACACAAATAGAGCCCCAGGACAGCAACACAATTAGACCCAACCAAATCATGAGAAAACAAAAAGAGAATTACTTGACACATTGGAAAGAATTAACAAAAAAACGGAGCAAACTAGAATGCTATTTGGCGCTAAACAGAGAGTCCACAGTGGAATAATACCTGACCACTGTGACTGACCCAAACTTAAGGAAAACTTTGACTACAGTTGGGGAAAACAGTTTTTAGTCAGCCACCAATTGTGCAAGTTCTCCCACTTAAAAAGATGAGAGAGGCCTGTAATTTTCATCATAGGTACACGTCAACTATGACAGACAAAATGAGAATTTTTTTTCTCCAGAAAATCACATTGTAGGATTTTTTATGAATTTATTTGCAAATTATGGTGGAAAATAAGTATTTGGTCACCTACAAACAAGCAAGATTTCTGGCTCTCACAGACCTGTAACTTCTTCTTTAAGAGGCTCCTCTGTCCTCCACTCGTTACCTGTATTAATGGCACCTGTTTGAACTTGTTATCAGTATAAAAGACACCTGTCCACAACCTCAAACAGGTGGAAACATCATTCTTTGGGGATGCTTTTCTGCAAAGGGGACAGGATGACTGCACCGTATTGAGGGGAGGATGTATGGGGCCATGTATCGTGAGATCTTGGCCAACAACCTCCTTCCCTCAGTAAGAGCATTGAAGATGGGTCGTGGCTGGGTCTTCCAGCATGACAACGACCTGAAACACACAGCCAGGGCAACTAAGGAGTGGCTCCGTAAGAAGCATCTCAAGGTCCTGGAGTGGCCTAGCCAGTCTCCAGACCTGAACCCAATAGAAAATCTTTGGAGGGAGCTGAAAGTCCGTATTGCCCAGCGACAGCCCCGAAACCTGAAGGATCTGGAGAAGGTCTGTATGGAGGAGTGGGCCAAAATCCCTGCTGCAGTGTGTGCAAACCTGGTCAAGACCTACAGGAAACGTATGATCTCTGTAATTGCAAACAAAGGTTTCTGTACCGAAGATTAAGTTCTGCTTTTCTGATGTATCAAATACTTATGTCATGCAATAAAATGCAAATTAATTACTTAAAAATCATACAATGTGATTTTCTGGATTTTTGTTTTAGATTCCGTCTCTCATAGTTGAAGTGTACCTATGATAAAAATTACAGACCTCTACATGCTTTGTAAGTAGGAAAACCTGCAAAATCGGCAGTGTATCAAATACTTGTTCTCCCCACTGTATTTCCCACAGATTACGCAGACCCACAAAGAATTCCAAAACAAATCACATTTTGATAAACTCCCATAGTTTGCCACAGCTGCAAGATTTGTGACCTGTTGCCACAAGAAAAGGGCAACCAGTGAAGAACAAACACCATTGAAAATACAACACATATTAATGTTTATTTATTACCCCTTTTGTACTTTAACCATTTGCACATCGTTACAACACCGCATATAGCCATAATATGGCATTTGAAATATCTCTATTCCTTTGGAACTTTTGTGAGTGTAATGTTTACTGTTAATTTTTTGTTGTTTATTTCACTTTCGTTTATTATCTATTTCAATGGCTTTGGCAATGTAAACATATGTTTCCAATGCCAATAAAGCCCTTTGAATTGAAATTGAATTGAGAGCGAGAGAGAGAGACAGAGATTTAAAAATACCTTTATTGGCTTGACATTCACTTTTTTTGCTACTTGTCCTTTGGACAAGGACTTATCCTTTACTTGTCCAAAAATAAAAATAAATGGTTTGTAACACCATTTCTACATCATTGTATGATGCAAGGAATCAATTTACAAAATAAAATGCTTTACTATGGAGAGTCAGACAACAATGTAGGCTACACTCTGCCCATTGGCTTCTTTGCATATTCAAACCTGTCTCAAAATATAAGATGTCATCCCTGGGACGCAAAAAAATATTTTTACGATTCAAAACAGACTCTAGGACGGGAGATCCGAAATTCATACAACCACAGCACATATATATTTTTTAAAGCAATGAGGCTGATGCAACAGATGAGCTTAAAATGTTGATAACATTTGATTTCTTCATATTATAAGCTCAACAATTCCCACATGGCTGTAGGTTACTGCGAATGTTCCAAAATGAAATTAGCAGGAAAACACTGTTCTGAAAAGCACACCGCACGCGCGAGTGGTTTCATGTTAGAGATGAAAATTACCTTAGAAACTAAGAAAGGGGAGATCTAAAGATGTATCAACTATCATGTGTTACTATTATGAATAGGGTTGTTCCTTTGGCTGCTGGACAATAAAAGAACGTTGATTTTGAAAACAAATAGAACATGAGAAAAATGCTGGTTTCAATGGCATTTTAAGTCTTTATAAAATAATTCCCTCAACATTTCTACGGTTCTATTTTGGCTAGGCTACTTTGAAACAAGGTAAGACATGCTTCATAAAATGTCATAAAACATCTAGGTTTTAAACAATTACGTTTATGGTTAGGCCTAAATAGTAAAACAATTCTGACCGCCTCTGCTCAGATTCAATAATAATATAATAATAATAATAATATGCCATTTAGCAGACGCTTTCATCCAAAGCGACTTACAGTCATGCGTGCATACATTTTTGTGTATGGGAGGTCCCGGGGATCGAACCCACTACCTTGGCGTTACAAGCGCCGTGCTCTACCAGCTGAGCTACAGAGGACCAGAGATTCAAGCTGGGTCTGGGTAATGTGCAGTGCGCAACAGGCACTGTCCTTCACTCTCCGGTCTTGTGGCCATTTGATCCGAACGAACCGTGCCTCGAGTATGTCGACAGAATCAAGCCTTTAGACATTAATGTTCATCATCCTTCATTATATTTGTAAAACATGACTGGCGTTTAGCCTATATTTATGTAATTAAAAGTGTCATTAAAGTTTGGCTCCATTTTCTGGGGCCCCCCTCATGTCAGCATGGGTTTGGACAGGAGTCTGTAGACAATATGAATATCACCTACACTTTGACATGTAGGCTTTGAAAATTATTTCAATGTTGGACTCTCGGATCCAGATCTGATCTGATTAATTGTTTGATATTGTGGTGTGATTTTTTAAAAACTCGTCTATTCAGACAACTTAAAATCTATAGACTTCTTGTCCAACAATAAAAAATAAAAAAACTTGTCCCGGACAAGAGGACAAGTGTTAAATGTCGAGCCCTGTAGTTACATCATTATAAGCACAAACTTTACTTCATTTTAACGAACCTATAAAGTTAGAACCAAGCCCCCCTCCTCGTCCACTGTACATAGAACCCCCCTGACGCCCCACACCGCTACAAAGTCCTCTAGACGGTTCACCAGCCCCCCATATGCTCCAGTGTGAGCCGAGCCCGCACCAGCTCCGACGGCACAGCTCTGGGATCCGTACACCCCGCCCCCTGAAACTCATGTTACCTGGTCTTTCACACCAACATTTTTGCCTGCCCCAACTAGTAATCTACTAAACAGTCCCTAAGCCTATTTGCTACACTGTACCTAAGCCCTCCAACATACAGGTCCACAGTTAACCCCAACCCAGTACACCACCCATCCAGCACAGAAAACCCTACCAACCCTACCAGCCTGGAACAAGAAAAAAAACTGATGCTGCACTGTCTTCTCCTCCCCACAGAACAGACACCCCCTCCCCACTGATGGATCAAGGAGAGAGAGAGACACAGAGACAGAAAGAGAGAGAGAGACGGAAGTTAAATTCCTGCTGTATGCAGACAATCTAGTTCTCTTGTCACCCACAAAAGTGGGTCTACAACATAATCTAAATATCCTACATCAGTTCTGTCAGACATGGTCCCTGACAGTAAACTTCAAGAAGACAAAAAACATGATTTTCCAAAAAAAGATCAAAATCCCAAGACTTAAAACACAATTTCACAGTAGGAACAAAAGACAGAACACACTAAGGTTTATTTATATCTGGGCTTAAAAATAAGCTCCACAGGTCATTTATGTTTGGCCGTCAATGAACTAAAAGAGAAAGCAAGAAGGGCTTTTTACGCTATCAAAAAACTAATTCAAATTAACATACCAATTAGAACCTGGCTCAAAATATTCAAATCTACAATTGAACCAATTGCCCTATATGGAAGTGAAGTGTGGGGTCCGCAAACTAATAAAGATATTTTTAAAAAATGGGACAAACAACCAACTGAAATCCTGAATGCAGAATTCTGCAAAACCATTCTTAGCGTACAGAGAAAAGCTCCAAATAAAACATGCAGCGCAGAATAAGGCTACACGTAGGGCCCCGTGTAGCTCAGTTGGTAGAGCATGGTGCTTGCAACGCCAGGGTTGTGGGTTCAATTTCCACGGGGGGACAGTATGAAAAAATAAAAAATGTATGCATTCACTAACTGTAAGTCGCTCTGGATAAGAGCGTCTGCTAAATGACTAAAATGTAAACAACAAAAAAATATATCCATTACTAATACACAAACACGAGCCATCAAATTCTATAACCAACTAAAAACAAGCGATACCCAGTCCTATCAGTACAAAGCCCTGAAATGACAAGAGATGAACAGAGGAAAGTCTCCTCATCCAGCTAGTCTTGAGGCTAAGTTCACAAACCACTACCAACCCAACAAAGCCTCAGGACAGCACTCAGACAATCTGGCCCAACCAAATTATAACCAAACAAAAATACAATTATATAACCTATTGCGAAAACCTGACAACATCGCAAAGTAAACTGAAATGCTATTTGGCCCTAAACAGACAATACACGGTGGCAGACTATCTGACCACTGTGACAGATAGAAAACTGAAGAAAAAATGGACAATGTACAGACTCAGTGAGCCTTGCTATTGAGAGGCGCCACCATAGGCAGACCTGGCTCAAGAGAAAACAGGCTATGTGCACACTGCCCACAAAATGAGGTGGAAACTGAGCTGCACTTCCTAACCTCCTGCCAAATGTATGACCATATAAGAAACACATATTTCCCTCAGATTACAAGGAAGGACCCAAAAATAATTTGAAAACAAATATATTGACAAAAATATTGACAAGCTCCCATATCTGTTAGGTGAAATACCACAGTGTGCAATCATAATTGCAGCAAAATGTGTGACCTGTTGAGATAAGAAAAAGGTAACCAGTGGAGCACAAACACCAAATTAAATAGAACCTAGGCCGTTATTTATCTGTTGATTTATTTCCCCTTGACATTTATATTTTGACTTTTTCCACACAGCACCAGCTGGCTGAGAGCTGGCTGAAGGCCCTAGTGGAGCCAGCCTGCAGAGAGTGCCCTAGTGGAGCCAGCTGGCTGAGAGGGCCCTAGTGGAGCCAGCTGGCTGAGAGGACCCTAGTGGAGCCAGCTGGCTGAGAGGGCCCTAGTGGAGCCAACTGGCTGAGAGGGCCCTAGTGGAGCCAGCTGGCTGAGAGGGCCCTAGTGGAGCCAACTGGCTGAGAGGGCCCTAGTGGAGCCAGCTGGCTGAGAGGGCCCTAGTGGAGCCAGCTGGCTGAGAGGGCCCTAGTGGAGTGAGAGTATCAATAGCTAGGTTTCCATCCAATTGGCGAAAGATTTTAAAATATTATAAAATCCAAATAAAAACAATATGCGCATTTTCCCATCAGAGATGTTTCCATCAAATTGACTTGTTGCAGATAAAATGCGTGATGATGTAGTGCACATAACGTTTTGCGGTTAAATTCACATGTACCGAAAAGAAAAGACAAGTTAAATGGGTTTCCATCGCATTTTCAACTATACTGATGGTTTTCTCACAAAAAAGGTTTTGTTATATAGTGAGTGTGCCCACTCTGGTTTTGGCACGTGCGCTCTAGCTCACAGCTCACAGCTCACAGCTCACAGCTCACAGCTCACAGCTCACAGCTCACAGCTCACAGCTCACAGCTAACAGCTAACAGCTAACAGCTCACAGCTAACAGCTAACAGCTCACAGCTCACAGCTCACAGCTAACAGCTCACAGCTACAGAATAGTGAGATTATTTTTTATTTGTCAATCGGCTGCAATCGACCATCATGTCACCAGAATAAGACCCTTGATATTTATTGGAAAGGAGCATCAAGCTCATCACCTTGCACTTTCACCACCCTGTGAAATTCATCATAACTTATTTCATCTGTAGCCTAATAAACTGCATGCTTTCCAGAGTCGTACTGGGATAACCACAGAACATGTCATCGCGTGACTCCAAGTTTACTTCAAAATGATGGTTATTATAGCAATATTTGCACATAAGAGAGTTTCCACAGACATTTCCCCCATAATTCATTTAAAACGACTAAAAGATCCCACCTTGTCTAGCCAACATTTGGAAAGTTTATCGACATGTACTTTACTCGCATAAGGTTGGATGGAAAGCTGGTTAGTGAACATGTTGTGGAAAATGAATGCTAAGTCTCTGTTGCGCATGGCATTGCGGTACCACGTACCACTAGCAGCATTTCAGCCACAGACAGTTATGTGCTAGTCTAGTCTGTGTTTTATGAATGTGCAATGAGTATAGAAATATGCATTTATATAAGGAAATGACGACTCGTTCTCATTCTGAGAAATAAGCCTCTTCTTCTCCAGGTAGGCCGCTTGACTTCAATATCCGAACAAAGTGAACAGGCTATGTTGTTCGAACAGTTGGAGACGGACCGGAGGGTGTATTCATAACAGTTCAACTGTTCTACCTTGTTAGCAAACAAATAGGTTCAAGTCGGCTAAACTTGAAATATGAAGATTAGCTGCCTACTCACTAGAACGGGGGGCTTGTGCTTGAGGGATTGTTTATAAAAACCTGTGTTAATTGTCTATAATGCCTGCTACAAGAAGTTAGTCATAATTAGTGGATGTGCATTGATCTGCTTACATTTTTAGCAAAAATGGCAATGGGTGTTCCCCATTGCTGGAAGGGGGACCTGAGTGAAAAAGTTGGGCAAACCATGTTTTAAGGGAGCATGCGATCAAAATCGTTTGGCTAGGTGCCAGCCGAACCGAAGCATGAGGAAGGGTAGTTGTTCTCCCCATGTGGCAGTTGACCGGTGTCATCACAAGACAGCCAATGACAACACTCCTTTTATTCATTAAAGTCTAACTCTAAACTACTTTTCTACTCGTCTGACCTGTTTATGCTCTAATTAAAAGTGTTTCAACATTCAGTATACAAAACATTAAGAACACCTTCCTAATATTGAGTTGCACCCCCTCCCCCCTTTTGCCCTCAGAACAGCTTCCCACAGTTGTGTCTACCATACCCCGTTCAAAGACACTTAAATATTTTGTCTTGCCCATTCACCCTCTGAATGGCACATATACACAATCTGTTATTTTTATTATAATCATTAAGAATTAGGATTAGCATGACAGACTTCACTCCTGTCATGAACTTATTTCCTTCCCAGAAATAAAAGCATATATGCATATGCAAAGAGAAAACCACAGTCCTGCAGGTCAGTGAGTCAGCTGATTAGCCACATGTGCTGTGTGTGTGTGCTGTGTGTGTGCTTGTGAGTGTGAGTGTGTGTGTACACGAGATATTCAAACAACAGCAGAACACCTGAGGGTCTGTCTTGTTAAAAATAGAACACATCACACACACAAACACGCCCGCCTCACGCACACACACGCCTGCCTAACACACACGCCCGCCTCACGACCAGGCCCGCCTCACGACCAGGCCCGCCTCACGACCAGGTCCGCCTCACAAACAGGTCCTCCTCACGACCAGGTCAGCCTCAAGACCAGGTCCGCCTCACGACCAGGCCCGCCTCACGACCAGGCCCGCCTCACGACCAGGCCCGCCTCACGACCAGGCCCGCCTCACACACAGGCCCGCCTCACACACAGGCCCGCCTCACACACAGGCCCGCCTCACACACAAGCCTCACACACACAACCCGACCGTTACCCACCCACACTTCATCCACACAATATTTCATGACCCTAAAACCGCCCACCCTGCGGATATAACCGTGGGGACAGTGGGTTATGAGTCAACCCACGCATCACTAATATGAATATCATTCTCTTCATGGTGATGTATCCTGAATAGGTACACAAAAGTAGAAATACGCTCTACCCCCCAAACAAGACCACATTTGGTTGGTCCTGACAAGACCAAATCTGAAACAATCATAGACGTCTATGTTTCACAAGTTTGGACATCACAGTACAGCACAGTAGAGTATAATTCCGTACAGTAGAGCACATTACAGTAAAGTACAGTTCAGTACAGTAGAGTATAGTTCAGTAGAGTACAGTAGAGTAGAGTACAGTAGAGTACAGTAGAGTACAATAAAGTAGAGTATAGTTCAGTAGAGTAGAGTAGAGTACAGTAGAGTATAGTTCAGTAGAGTACAGTAGAGTATAGTTCAGTAGAGTAGAGTACAGTAGAGTATAGTTCAGTAGAGTAGAGTAGAGTAGAGTATAGTTCAGTAGAGTACAGTATAGTAGAGTACAGTAAAGTACAGTAGAGTACAATAAAGTAGAGTATAGTTCAGTAGAGTAGAGTACAGTAGAGTATAGTTCAGTAGAGTAGAGTACAGTAGAGTATAGTTCAGTACAGTAGAGTACAGTAGAGTATAGTTCAGTAGAGTAGAGTACAGTAGAGTACAGTAGAGTATAGTTCTGTAGAGTAGAGTACAGTAGAGTATAGTTCAGTAGAGTAGAGTACAGTAGAGTACAGTAGAGTATAGTTCTGTAGAGTAGAGTACAGTAGAGTATAGTTCAGTAGAGTAGAGTACAGTAGAGTACAGTAGAGTATAGTTCTGTAGAGTACAGTAAAGTACAGTATACATTACCAGTCAAAAGTTTGGATACACCTAATCATTCAAGGGTTTGTCTTGATTTTTTATATTTTTTATATTGCAAAATAATAGTGAAGACATCAAAACTATGAAATAACACATATGGAATCATGTAGTAATCAAAAAAGTGTTAAACAACTCAAAATATATTTTATATTTGAAATTCTTCAAATAGCCACCCTTTGCCTTGATGACAGCTTTGCACACACTTGGTATTCTCTCAACCAGCTTCACCAGGAATGCTTTTATAATAATATAATATGCCATTTAGCAGACACTTTTATCCAAAGCGACTTAGTCATGTGTGCATACATTTTTACGTATGGGTGGTCCCGGGGATCGAACCCACTACTGTACTCTACTGAACTATACTCTACTGTACTGTACTGTACTGTGCTGTCCAAACTTGTGAAACATAGACGTCTATGATTGGTTCAGATTTGGTCTGGCCAGGGTGGACTGACCAGATTTCAGCTACTTTTCAATGTCCACGAACGTCCGGTGTCAGTCTGTGCTCAGTGGGTGAGAACGCTTGTTACACTAAATGGAAAGAGGGTAGGTGGTAGGTGTCATGGTTAGGGCTGTGGCAGTCATGAAATAGTGGCAGCCGGTAACTGTCATGCAAATAACTGCAGGTCTCATGGTAATTGACCGTTAATTAACAAACACATTCAGCATCTGTGTGTTTCCACGCATCGTCTACAAGCCGCTGATGCGGACCTTAGGAATATCTACATTTCTAATAAATCCATTTAATATAGATCACAACCAATCCCTTAGGCTATTTCATTTAGGCAGGTCTAAAAATCAACATAACATGATGATATTAAGAAAATGTAGCCTATTTCAGAAGAACAGAATAGCATACTCTGAGTCGTCCTTATGTTAGGCCCTGATCTGGCTATGCCATATGGCTGTGGGCTACACTAGTTCATTTAGCAGATAAGATTTGCTTAGAAGTCCAGTAGCATTATTTTATATTCTTTTATAGTAAGAAGAATACAATTGAACATTGAATGGAATAAAATAGAAAGGATGCACGCGAGTATGATGTGAAAAAGTCACAAATAAATGCATGCACTGTTTAGTCCCTTAGACTGCACACCCTGGGCATCATTCACAAGAGATACTCACCCATCAGACTTTTCTCAATTTAATCTTGTCTTTACATGTACTAAATAATATATGAAATTAGTTGATTTAGAATGGGCCATTATCATGCACCTGTCAGAACAGGGGCAGGGGAAAAAGACGTAATCCGATCTATATGCAATTGAATAGCGAATGGAGGACGCTTTTCCCACGGTTCATTTTCATGCCAGCCAGGTAGGCGTCTCTGGTTGTAAACAGAATCAACGTGCTTAATATTAGGAAAGTTGAGAAATAAATATGGTAGGCCTAGCCTATAGAAAGCTGATGGGATCCTCCTCTTTTTAATAGAGAGAGAGAGAGAGAGATCCTCAGTGAACAACGTAAAACACCAAATAATGCATGCAGAGCAGAATTAGGCCGATAGCCGCTAATTATCCAAATCCAGCAAACAGCCGTTTAAAATCTACAACCACCCAAAAGGAAGCAATTCCCAAACCTTCCACAACAAAGCCATCACCTACAGCGAGATGAACCTGGAGAAGAGTCCCCTAAGCAAGCTGGTCCTGGGGCTCTGTGTGAGAATGTGATTTGAAAGAGTCAGGCGCAGGAGGGTAAATCACAGAATACAGAGTTTATTCCGTAGGACACAGTTACGCTGGATAGCATCAACAAAATACAGGCACATGGGGAACAATATCCCCGGAAATACAAGGTACGGGTAGCTCAACTGAGCTACACTCAACTCACAAATAACAATCACCCACAAGGACAAGGGGGCAGAGGGAACACTTATACACGGACTAATGAGGGGATAAGAACCAGGTGTGTGTAATTGACAAGACAAGACAAGACAAATGGAATGATGACACATGGAGCGACAGTGGCTAGTAGGCCGGTGACGATGAACGCCGAAGCCTGCCCGAACAAGGAGGGGAGGCAGCTTCGGAAGGAAGTAGTGACAGTACCCCACCCTTGGGTACGGCCAGGAGGACGCGGAGCAGGGCGAGCCGGATGGCAACAGTGGAAATCCTTCAACAGGGAGGGATCGAGGATATCCATCACTGGGACCCAGCACCGTTCCTCCGGACCGTATCCCTCCCACTCCACGAGGTACTGAAGGCCCCCCACCCGACGCCTCAAATCCAGGATGGAATGGACGGAGTACGCCGGGGCCCCCTCGTTGTCCAGAGGAGGCGGAGGGACCTCCCGCACCTCAGACTCCGGGAGCAGACCAGCCACCACCGGCCTGAGTAGAGACACATGAAACGAGGGGTTAATACAGTAATCGGGGGGAAGTAATGACCTATAGGTGACCTCGTTCATTTTCCTTAGGACTTTAAACGGCCCCACAAACCGCGGGCTCAGCTTCCGGCAGGGCAGGCGGAGGGGCAGATTCCGGGTCGAGAGAAGGCGGCACAGAGGCGGAGCTTGGGTGGCGTGCCCGAGCGTTGAGATAGGACAGCACCCATCCCTTCCTCGGACGCATCCACCTCCACTACGAACGGTAGTGATGGATCGGGATGGACCAGTACTGGGGCTGAGGTCAACAGACCCCTCAGTTTCCTGAAGGCCAGGTCAACCTCAGCAGACCAGCGGAGCCGGGACGGCCCACCCTTCAACAGAGACGTAATGGGAGATGCGACCTTGCCAAAGCCCCGGATAAACCTCCGATAGTAAAAGCGCTGCACCTCCTTAACCGTGGTGGGAGTTGGCCAATTACGCACGGCTGAAATCTGCGCGCATAGCGGAATACACCAGAATGTCATCGATGTAGACCACTACACCGCGACCAAGCATGTCCCGAAACACCTCGTTCACTAAGGACGGGAAGACGGATGGAGCATTCATCAAACCGTACGGCATCACCAGGTATTCATAATGCCCCGTGGTTGTGCTGAATGCTGTCTTCCACTCATCCCCCTCCTCTCGAACACGCACCAGGTTGTACGCACTCCTGAGATCTAATTTGGTGAAGAAGCGCATGCATTGACTCGATCACTGATGGAATGAGGGGGAGAGGATAACTAAACCTGATCGTCTCCTTGTTCAGTGGTCGATAATCAATGCAAGGGCGCAGACCGCTGTCTTTCTTCTTCACAATAAAGAAATTCGAGGAGGCTGGTGAAGTGGAGGGAGGTTTATTTGAACAGTGAGAGACAGAATAACAACAAAAAAATCCAGAAAAACGCATGTCAAACATTTTATAAATTGAATTGCATTTTAATGAGGGAAATAATTATTTGACCCCTCTGTAAAACATGACTTAGTACTTGGTGGCAAACCCTTGTTGGCAATCACAGAGGTCAGACGTTTCTTGTAGTTGGCCACCAGGTTTGCACACATCTCAGGAGGGATTTTGTCCCACTCCTCTTTGCAGATCTTCTCCAAGTCATTAAGTTTTCGAGGCTGACGTTTGGCAACACGGACCTTCAGCTCCCTCCACAGATTTTCTATGGGATTAAGGTCTGGAGACTGGATAGGCCACTCCAGGACCTTAATGTGCTTCTTCTTGAGCCACTCCTTTGTTACCTTGGCCGTGTGTTTTTGTCATGCTGGAATACCCATCCACGACCCATTTTCAATGCCCTGGCTGAGAGAAGGAGGACCCCGTCCATCATCCCTTTGATGCGGTGAAGTTGTCCTGTCCCCTTAGCAGAAAAACACCCCCAAACCATAATGTTTCCACCTCCATGTTTGACGGTGGGGATGGTGTTCTTGGGGTCATAGGCAGCATTCCTCCTCCTCCAAACACGGCGAGTTTAGTTGATGCCAAAGAGCTCGATTTTGGTCTCATCTGACCACAACACTTTCACCCAGTTCTCCTCTGAATCATTCAGATATTCATTGGCAAACTTCAGACGGCCCTGTATATGTGCTTTCTTGAGCAGGGGGACCTTGCGGGCGCTGCAGGATTTCAGTCCTTCACGGCGTAGTGTGTTACCAATTGTTTTCTTGGTGACTATGGTCCCAGCTGCCTTGAGATCATTGACAAGATCCTCCCATGTAGTTCTGGGCTGATTCCTCACCGTTCTCATGATCATTGCAACTCCACGAGGTGAGATCTTGCATGGAGCCCCAGGCCGAGGGAGATTGACAGTTATTTTGTGTTCCTTCCATTTGCGAATAATCGCACCAACTGTTGTCACCTTCTCACCAAGCTGCTTGGCGATGGTCTTGTAGCCCATTCCAGCCTTGTGTAGGTCTACAATCTTGTCCCTGACATCCTTGGAGAGCTCTTTGGTCTTGGCCATGGTGGAGAGTTTGGAATCGGATTGATTGATTGCTTCTGTGGACAGGTGTCTTTTATACAGGTAACAAACTGAGATTAGGAGCACCCCCTTTAAGAGTGTGCTCCTAATCTCAGCTCGTTACCTGTATAAAAGACACCTGGGAGCCAGAAATCTTTCTGATTGAGAGGGGGTCAAATACTTATTTCCCTCATTAAAATGCAAATCAATTGATAACATTTTTGACATGCGTTTTTCTGGATTTTTTTGTTGTTATTCTGTCTCTCACTGTTTAAATCAATCAATTTTTCAATCAATTTTATTTTATATAGCCCTTCTTACATCAGCTAATATCTCGAAGTGCTGTACAGAAACCCAGCCTAAAACCCCAAACAGCTAGTAATGCAGGTGTAGAAGCACGGTGGCTAGGAAAAACTCCCTAGAAAGGCCAAAACCTAGGAAGAAACCTAGAGAGGAACCAGGCTATGAGGGGTGGCCAGTCCTCTTCTGGCTGTGCCGGGTGGAGATTATAACAGAACCATGCCAAGATGTTCAAAAATGTTCATAAGTGACAAGCATGGTCAAATAATAATCAGGAATAAATCTCAGTTGGCTTTTCATAGCCGATCATTAAGAGTTGAAAACAGCAGGTCTGGGACAGGTAGGGGTTCCATAACCGCAGGCAGAACAGTTGAAACTGGAATAGCAGCAAGGCCAGGCGGACTGGGGACAGCAAGGAGTCACCACGGCCGGTAGTCCCGACGTATGGTCCTAGGGCTCAGGTCTCTCAGTTGGCTTTTCATAGCCGATCATTAAGAGTTGAAAACAGCAGGTCTGGGACAGGTAGGGGTTTCGTAACCGCAGGCAGAACAGTTGACTGGAATAGCAGCAAGGCCAGGCGGACTGGGGACAGCAAGGTGTCATCATGCCCGGTAGTCCTGACGTATTGTCCTAGGGCTCAGGTTCTCAGAGAGAAAGAGAGAATGAGAGAATTAGAGAGAGCATACTTAAATTCACACAGGACACTGGATAAGACAGGAGAAGTACTCCAGGTATAACCAACTAACCCCAGCCCCCCGACACATAAACTACTGCAGCATAAATACTGGAGGCTGAGACAGGAGCGGTCCGGAGACACTGTGGCCCCATCCGAAGAAACCCCCGGACAGGGCCAAACAGGAAGGATATAACCCCACCCACTCTGCCAAAGCACAGCCCCCGCACCACTAGAGGGATATCCTCAACCACCAACTTACAATCCTGAGACAAGGCCGAGTATAGCCCACAGAGGTCTCCACCACAGCACAAACCAAGGGGGGGCGCCAACCCAGACAGGAAGACCACGTCAGTAACTCAACCCACTCAAGTGACGCACCCCTCCTAGGGACGGCATGAAAGAGCACCAGCAAGCCAGTGACTCAGCCCCTGTAACAGGGTTAGAGGCAGAGAACCCCAGTGGAGAGAGGGGAACCGGCCTGGCAGAGACAGCAAGGGCTGTTCGTTGCTCCAGAGCCTTTCCGTTCACCTTCACACTCCTACCATTAAAATTATAGACTGATCATTTATTTGTCAGTGGGCAAACGTACAAAATCAGCAGGGGATCAAATACTTTTTTCCCTCACTGTATACCCCTGGCGCAGGGACTCGTGACGTATGTTTCCATAGCCGCCGTTTCAGCCTGCGACAGGGGGTACACACATGACTCCTGGGAGGTACAGCATCTACCCGGAGGTTTATCGCGCAATCTCCCGCCCGATGAGGTGGTAACTTGGTAGCCTGCGTCTTTGAAAACGCGATCCATCGCTTCCCTCAAGCCATCGTGGAACACTCCTGGACCCGTGCCACGACTCCAGGCATGCACTCCTCTCCCGCTGACTCCATAGTGCAGGTGGGTGATTCTGTGAGAATGTGATTTGAAGGAGACAGGCGCAGGAGGGTAAATCACTGAATACAGAGTTTATTCCGTAGGACACAGTTATGCTGGATAGCGTCAACAAAATACAGGCACATGGGGAACAATATCCCCGGAAATACAAGGTACAGGTAGCTCAACCGAGCTACACTCAACTCACAAATAACAATCACCCACAAGGACAAGGGGGCAGAGGGAACACTTATACACAGACTAATGAGGGGATATGAACCAGGTGTGTGTAATTGACAAGACAAGACAAATGGAATGATGAGATATGGAGCGGCAGTGGCTAGTAAGCTGGTGACGACGAACGCCGAAGCCTGCCCGAACAAGGAGTGGAGGCAGCTTCGGAGGAAGTCGTGAAACTCTGTTCACAAACGCAAACAGACCCCACAGAGCCCCAGGACAGCAACACAATTAGACCCAACCAAATCATGAGAAAACAAAAATATAATTACTTGACACATTGGAAAGAATTAACAAAAAAAAGCAGAGCAAACTATAAAGCTATTTGGCCCTAAAGAGAGTACACAGTGGCAGAATACCTGACCACTGTGACTGACCCAAAATTAAGGAAAGCTTTAACTACGTCCAGATTCAGTGAGCATAGCCTTGCTATTGAGAAAGGCCGCCGTAGGCAGACCTTGCTCTCAAGAGAAGACAGGCTATGTGCACACTGCCCACAAAATGAGGTGGAAACTGAGCTGCACTTCCTAACCTCCTGCCAAATGTATGACCATATTAGAGACACATATTTCCCTCAGATTACGCAGACCCGCAAAGAATTTGAAATCCAATTTTGATAAACTCCCATATTTTTTATTGTATTTATTTTACATTTATTTAACTAGGCAAGTCAGTTAAGAACAAATTCTTATTTACAATGACGGCCTACACTGGCCAAACACGGACGACGCTGTGCCAATTGTGCGCCGCCCTATGGGACTCCCAATCACGGCCGGTTGTGATACAGCCTGGAATTGAACCAGGGGGTCTGTAGTGACGCCTCAAGCACTGAGATGCAGTGCCTTAGACCACTGCGCCACTCGGGAGCCCGATTGGGTGAAATACCACAGTGTGCCATCACAGCAGCAAGATTTGTTACCCTTTGCCACAAGAAAAGGGCAACCAGTGAAGAACAAACACAATTGTAAATACAACCCATATTTATTTTCCCTTTTGTACTTTAACTATTTGCACATCGTTACATCAATGTACAGTATATAGCCATTTGAAATGTCGCTATTCCTGTGGAACTTGTGTAATGTTTAATGTTCAGGGTTGTCCAGACTGTTTTAACAGTCTTGCTTTGACCACCAGACGACAGAAAGAGAAAAAAAACAGTTATGAGCTGAACATAACAGTATGCCAGTGGAAGGGAGGGCAGTAGCCAATTCAAATGCTGTAGGCAAAACATTTCTCGAAAACTAAATATGTGTTGATATTAGTTGGCAGGGGTCTTTACTTCAATATTATTGTGTTTTGATGTATTTGTAATATCTTTGAAGACTTTCTGGCAGATGTTGTCTAAGACCCCTTTTCCATCTGTTTGACCAGAAATCAAAGCCTTTGCTTATTCCTAATATTTAGGATGGGAAATGGTAGTAAAAACGTATATATGCATTAATTCCTCAAAAATATAGACTCTTCGCTTTTATTTGACATGCTCCTATGAACTTCACATTGGTGCTCATGGGTCCTTTTAGACGGAAATGCCCTTAGCTAACACCAAACGCAGAAAGGAGGAGTGGACAGACTCACACTGACCTGTGACTAGTCTTATCAGTATGAGGATTGGGCAACCTCCAACAGTCATAAAGGTGTGTGTGTCTGTGTGTGTGTTTGTGTGTGTGTCTGTGTGTGTGTGTACGTCCAAGTGTCCAACACTCAGCTGGGCATCACCTGTTCTGAAGGATGAAGTTGGAGGAAGTTGCTCAGAACCTGATCTAAGGTCAGCGTTTTGTTTCCCCCTTATAAAAGGATTACAGATAGGATATGAGAAATTTAACTTCCTAGATCTGTGCTAAAAGGGCAACTTCCAGTCTTTCACTGGGGTGTCAGCCAGTAGGAGTGCCTTAGCCTAACCCTAGTGAGTGGAGGGGGAGGGGTGCCCTGCACAGGTGGGGCGTGTTGGGGACAAGGATCAGAGGGCCATGATTGAGGAAACATGAGACAATGGGGCGACCGTTTAAGATAAGAGAAGAGGGGGAGAACTTTTGTTTATCTATTTCACTTGCTTTGGCAATGTAAACATATGTTTCCCATGGCAATAAAGCCCTTTAATTGATGGGGGGGGGGGGGCAGACTGAGTGAAGGAGAGGGAAGGGGGTGAGACTGAGTGGAGGAGAGGGAAGGGGGGGGGACTGAGTGGAGGAGAGGGAAGGGGGGGGGGGACTGAGTGGAGGAGAGGGAAGGGGGGGGGACTGAGTGGAGGAGAGGGAAGGGGGTGAGACTGAGTGGAGGAGAGGGAAGGGGGGAGACTGAGTGGAGGAGAGGGAGGGGGGGGAGACTGAGTGGAGGAGAGGGAAGGGGGGGGACTGAGTGGAGGAGAGGGAAGGGGGGAGACTGAGTGGAGGAGAGGGAAGGGGGTGAGACTGAGTGGAGGAGAGGGAAGGGGGTGAGACTGAGTGGAGGAGAGGGAAGGGGGGGGACTGAGTGGAGGAGAGGGAAGGGGGGAGACTGAGTGGAGGAGAGGGAAGGGGGGAGACTGAGTGGAGGAGAGGGAAGGGGGGAGACTGAGTGGAGGAGAGGGAAGGGGGGAGACTGAGTGGAGGAGAGGGAATGGGGGAGACTGAGTGGAGGAGAGGGAGGGGGGGAGACTGAGTGGAGGAGAGGGAAGGGGGGGACTGAGTGGAGGAGAGGGAAGGGGGGGAGACTGAGTGGAGGAGAGGGAAGGTGGGGGGGAGACTGGGTGGAGGAGAGGGAAGGGGGGAGACTGAGTGGAGGAGAGGGAAGGGGGCAAAAGAAAAGAGTCACACTCACTCAGCCACTTCCATAAACCAACTGATTTGTTCACAGCAATCTCAACTTAATTGTCATGAGAATCCATAATAAACAGTTGTATTATGTTCACTATGCAGCCCCTGTGAATGATTGTTGTGTTCCTTTTGACTCACCTTATATGTCCTACAGGAGCCACCGTACCTGCCTCCTGTTATGTTGGCTCACCAATGGGAGGAGAGTTGTAGCTAATACACGCTAGCAGTTTATAACGAATTTAGCTAGTCTCGTTCTTTCTACATAACAGTATTTTTCTCTTGAACAGAGTTCAGGGCCTAAAAAAATGTTTTGGTCCACCAGCCACTGTGGCAGGTAGATTGAAAAATATACCAGCCACTCAGATTTTTTACCAGTCAAAAAGTTTTTTCCACATAAAAGGATGAGCATGCTTTGTAAACGTTTCTAAAACAATACATGTATTACTAGTAAGAAGTAATGTGGTATGATGTTTAATTTCATTTCAATTTTGTGACCCGAGTCTTTTAACCAAATTATCAGACGCAAAAATGTTTACCTGCCCCTTTAAGGGCGGGAGGTTCCCGTGGTAACGTGACTCAGTCATGTTTGTGCCTTTGAGATTGAGAGTCTGACTAGTACCAGTGTTGTCTTCTCTTCCCTAGCAGTTGAAACTCAAGCAGTGAAAACAACCTAGCTTGGTAACAAAACAAGGTAAATATCCATAGAAACACAAGGACAGTCTCACTTCAGTAGACGTTCGTTTCAAGTAAATTAGACCAACTTTTATGTCTGTGCCCAGCGCTTCTAAAAATGAATCTTGAACTCAGCTCTTCACGTGTGCACAGCTCCCAGCCTGGGAGTGTTGCAGCTCGAGGTGGGATAGGGTATATAGGATTCATAGTTCTTTGACTTTGTGTGATTAATTTATCAGCTATGAAACAAAACAGCAGAAATACTTTGAAAACAGCTACTGCAGCATTTGTTTTACTATAAATGTGATCATACTTGACTATTTTTATTCACAAATGCGAGTGAAATTCTCACACTGTGGAGCCTTGACCACCAGCCAACATGGCTGGTGAAATAGACATCTTACCCGCCAATGCCAGAATCTACCCGCAGGTGGCAGGTGGCGGGTGTTCATTTTACAGAGTTCCTCCAGTTTCCCAGATGTAGCCTGCCTAGGCTATATCCCTGTGCTCGAAATCTACAAAAAGGTAGGCATAAAGTTATTGGCACTGGAAGCTAAACTTAACACGAATTAGACACTTTTTAACTACACGTCACAATTCCAGACGTAACAGCCTATTTTCTGGAAATTTATCTGTTCACTTTACCAGCATTGCATCGCATAGATGCGAGAAAAATAGACTTGCTTTCTAATTTGAAGCGCATGACGCCGTTGACGATGTTGACTCTCGCGGACCATCTGTTTTCTCTCATTCACTACCATGCATTCTAATTCCAGCTTGCACACACATGTAAAAAACTAACTGCTTTTCGTTAGATTTTAGCTTAAGGGTTAGGCAAAGCATTTCAACAGACACTGTGTCTAATGGTTAGGCAAAGCATTTCAACAGACACTGTCTAAGGGTTAGGTTAACCTGGCTAGAGGCAGAACATAATTAGTGTCATAAAATGTAATGGACAAAGAAAAACATTGGGCTGGGTTAACGTGAAGAAATGTCATTGAACTGTCTGTGACACACACACACATACAGCGAGGTCCCTAACAACTGACAAAAGCACAGTACATGGTGAGATAGGCCTGTCTGCCATCACAGATATAGGTTACAAGGTCCTGGTGCACAATGACAATCAATTACCACCTGACAACTGGAAAACCCACCACAACATAAGGGAACATTGGGAGAGGGTTGGCACGAGGTATTCAATCTGAAACAGTGTTTTCAACATTCAACCAACCAACCAACCACCCACCCACCCACCTACGGTAGCTGTACAGTCCCTTCAGGCTCTATGGCTTTCAAACTTGTCATGAATTTTCTTAATGCATTCTGTGGTTTTATATATATATATATGGGGATATTTGAGATGGTTTAATGAAGCACACTGCCCGCCCTTCAAGACATCTACAGCACCCGGTGTCACAGGAAGGCCAAGATTATCATCAAGGACCTCAGCCACCCGAGCCACGGCCTGTTCACCCCGCTATCATCCAGAAGGCGAGGTCAGTACAGGTGCATCAAAGCTGGGACCGAGAGACTGAAAAACAGCTTCTATCTCAAGGCCATCAGACTGTTAAATAGCCATCACTAGCCAGCCTCCACCCAGTACATTGCCCTGAACTTAGTCACTGGCACTAGCCAGCTACCACCCGGTTACTCAACCCTGCACCTTAGAGGCTGCTGCCCTATGTACATAGACATGGAATCACTGGTTACTTTAATAAATGGGACACTGCTCACTTTAATAATGTTTACATACAGTTTTATCTATTTCATATGTATATATTGTATTCTAGTCAAGGCCATCCTATTCAGCTATTGCTGTGCATATACTATTCTATCCTACGTATTAGTCAGATATACTACATATTCTATCCACATCCTGTCCATTAATGTCTATACATCCCATCACGCACACAACTTAAAAGTATGTGGACACCTGCTTGTCGAACATCTCTTTCCAAAATCATGGGCATTAATATGGAGTTGCTCCCCCCTTTGCTGCTATAACAGCCTCCACTCTTCCTGGGAAGGCTTTCCACTAGATGTTGGAACATTGCTGCGGGGACTTGCTTCCATTCAGCCACAAGAGCATTAGTGAGGTCGGGCACTGATGTTGGGCGATTAGGCCTGGCTCGCAGTCTGCGTTCCAATTCATCCCAAAGGTGTTCGATGGGGTTGAGGTCAGGGCTCTGTGCAGGTCAGTCAAGTTCTTCCACACCGATCTCGACTAACCATTTCTGTATGGACCTTGCTTTGTGCACGGGGGCATTGTCATGCTGAAACAGGAAAGGGCCTTCCACAAACTGTTGCCACAAATTTGGAAGCGCAGAATCGTCTAGAATGTCATTTTATGCTGTAACGTTAAGATTTCCCTTCACTGGAACTAAGGGGCCTAGTCCGAACCATGAAAAACAGCCCCAAACCATTATTCCTCCTCCACCAAACTTTACAGTTGGCACTATGCATTCGGGCAGGTAGCGTTCTCCTGGCATCCGCCAAACCCAGATTTCTCCGTCGGACTGCCAGATGGTGAAGCGTGATTCATCACTCCGAAGAACGCGTTTCCACTGCTCCAGAACATTGACGGCGAGCTTTACACCCTCTAGCCGACGCTTGGCATTGCGCATGGTGATCTTAGGCTTGTGTGCAGCTGCTCGGCCATGGAAACCCATTTCATGAAACTCCTGACGAACAGTTCTTGTGCTGACTTTGCTTCCAGAGGTAGTTTGTAACTCAGTAGTGAGTGTTGCAACCGAGAACAGACCATTTTTATGCGCTACGCGCTTCAGCACTCGGCGGTCCCCTTCTGGGAGCTTGTGAGGCCTACCACTTCGCGGCTGAGCCGTTGTTGCTCCTAGACGTTTCCACTTCACAATAACAGCACTTACAGTTGACCAGGGCAGCTCTAGCAGGGCAGAAATTTGACAAACTGACTTGTTGCAAAGGTGGCATCCTATGACGGTGCCACGTTGAA